>NC_073692.1:115703173-115735448 GCF_029784155.1 Uranotaenia lowii
CTGGGTATGGGATGTGCTTCTCTACTGGGTATGGGACTGGGACTTTCTTGACCACAGTCAGGGTCTTCTCGTGATGTGGGTGCAAGTCAACATGATGATGATGGTCGCTTTCGAAGTGATGTCCACCGAAATCATGCTCACCGAAGTCGTGGCCACCGAAATCGTGATCAAAGATTCCACGCTTATCCTGCTTTTTGTCAGCCTGTTCAGCTGCTGGTTTCACTTCTTCGGCCTTCTTCTCCTCTTCAGCCGCAGAACTTAAAACCAACAATGTGGCTAAGCCTAACAACACCTATAAAACGAGGAAACAAACAAGATATCTATTGAAAATGATGCGCTTTTCACTCAAACAACTGTCAAATTCTGCTTTTGTAAACACAATTATCATTCCAAGCAACTTCAAGCAAGTTCATCGTTACTAATAAGTTTGACTCTAGAACACAACACAAATTAGATGACATTGACAATCACTTCATTTTGCGTCGATAAACCCACAAATGCGCTGAATCTGATGGAAAGTTGATGCAGGTAAATATTTCCTGTTTCAATGATTCACTCAATTAATCCATTGCTCAATTTGTTGTATCACTCATCAACGTTCAATCGATCTCACTTGCACTTGAGTCAAAGCTCACTAGATTGTCCTTTAAACAATTTTCCAATTTTCCCAATCCATTTTCAGAATTCACTCAAAGTCCCCAAAGGATCAAACTGCGCCAAGTTCACTAGTAGAATTCACACATGCTGCTTCATCTCGACCCCCTTTCAATAGGAACGTACCAAAGTTTTCATTGTGATGCTCCTACGTTGCTGTTTGTGGTGGTGGGTGGTTGTGGAAACCCGAACTGGATAGACCAGAGTACGATCAGATACTGGATACTGCTACCAACCCATGTTAGGTCTTTTATACAGACCTCACACTCCATGGCGGCGGCCTCCGCGAACTTTCCCCCTTTACCGTCCGCCATTTTTGGAGGTCTCTCGTTCTAGGGGGCGCCCCAAAGCCTAGAGCACTCCGAGAGGCCCCCCTAGCTTGGTGCAATGAGAAATCAGTCAGCGACGAGTTCTCGCGCAATCGCGCGCACCAAGCTCACCTTGAGCAGCGGCGCCGTTTGGCGGGAAAATTTGCGTTCTCAGCAACCCCAACAAAGTCCGGCGATTTTCCTCCCACAGCTCGAATTTGAGAAAGAGAGCGAGTCACCACGTGCTGCTTCGCTCCATATTCGATGGGAGTTGAGAGAGCCTCTGAAAAGCCGGTATGATCACTCACTCACATGTTTTTCTTCTGAGAGAGCGCATTTTTTTTTTCGTTTGTTTCAAACTCAAACGACGGACGCGCAAAATTCGAAAAAACAGCTGCTCCTATTCGGTGGTTAACAAATTGACGAACGATGATCGCGTGTTTGATTGTTTGTTGTTTTTTCCTCCGTTTATTTTGCATCTTACCTACTCTACCATGTGTGAGGTGATGTTGTTGGTAGGCCACTTTTAGGAACCGTGAAATTCGTCCGGCACCAAAAAACCTGATCGATTACAATCACACCGTTTAATTAGGTTTGGCGCTGGATGGGTTTCGGGCTGGCGCGCCGTCGATTGTGATTTTATTTGGTTAAACAGATTAGGTGTTGCTGTGTGTTTTGAAAGAACCTGATGTTGGAAACCGGGCGGGTGACAACAATTGTTGATGTTATTGTTTGGCAACATTGAATGAACTTGATTGAAACTAGCAAAATTATTGATTGTAAAAACTCTCTTCTTCGTCGGCATGCTAAATCAATAAAAGTAGAATAATAATTAAGTAGGATGAAATGTTTCAAAAATGTTTAGTTCTACGGCTTTTCTTTTAATTAAAATAGGTATCAAGAAATTGATTGCAACTAGAAATTGTATACTTAAATCTAGGAGCAAAAAATTAACAGATTTAACGCAGACTGGAAAACTGTTTCAAGACCATACGGCAATGAAACAACTTTTTCAGTCGGTTTACAGGTTTTAACAAAATTTATGTCAAGTTTATTTTCTACGCCACTTTCAATTTTATTTTGTTGATAAAATAAATATTGAATACTAATTGAACCGAATTGGAGTTTGAGTTCATTGTCTTTTTGATTTTGGTCTGTGGAAGCAGGAAAATAAGGCATCTTAGAGAAACTAGTCCATCTCTAGGTGTGTGTTTATATATGAGGTGAAGCGATATGTAGAATTCCCGATTCAGCCATTTTGGATTTACAACTTAGGACTTCAGTTAAAACTAATGTTTACAATCAAACTCACTGAACCTCACCGCCCTCTCGTCCTCTAATTACAGACAAAGTCAGATAACCTTGGTCCATCTCATCAAGACACACTTGATAACTTTTTCGTGTAAATAAGCGTACGTTTAAATTTGGTCCGATCCAAACCCGGTAACTGATAGAGGGGCAGAAGGATTTGTTAAAAAACTGTTTTTTTTTCTCATAACGATGCATACCACATAAACCGGTCTTCTCATAGAACAATTCCGTAATCAAAAATTAGTATCTCCGAAAATTTGCCACGTTTTCGAGTAGATTTTCTCCAATCCAACGTACGATTCACAAAAAAAAAAATCCATCAGGGACAACGATTTATTTTTGAAGTTTTGAAAACCAAGTGCAAAAAAAAGATTTTTAGATTTTAACCTTTAATCTTCTTTTTTTTTTAAGCTTAGTTCATTTAGAATTGGGACACTTTCTTTCGCTGATAGCTCATTTTTAGTTATCGAACATACAAAAATTTGATAGCATTTTGTTGCTTGTAAGAAGTTCTATCTGACCTATACTTTTTTCAAATTTTAAAATCAACGTTTATAATCACAGGTTTGAAGAACCTCTTAGCTGAATGAAACTATAATTTCAAAGTAGTCGATGATTCCTTTGAATTCAGCTACAGTATTTGAAAGACCCAAATACTAGTATTTCACTAGCTACTTGCTAGCATCCTCAGTGGGTTATCGATAGCTAGTGAAATACTAGTTTTTTGGGTCTTTCAAATACTGTAGCTGAATTCAAAGGAATTATCGACTACTTTGAAATTAAAATTAACGCGTTTTCGAGATATTTACGATGCAAGAGAAAAAAACAAAAATTCCTTCAAAATCCATCAAAATCAAATCGACAACTAACAAAACCGTTGTTCAAAATTGATGTGTTGGAAAAGAATGCATACACTGTTAAAAATGTCCACAAAGTTCGAATCACGCGTTGGAGTGAAGCATATGATCTTCAACTATGGTTAAGGGTCAACAGGGAAGTCAAGGCTCATACCGGAAATGTCCTGCAAATTTATCTTCGATAAGCTAAATGTGTTCTCTAGCAACGACTTTCAAAACCTACCTACCTCTTACAACAATTTTTTGCTAGTTCTAGAGCTCGTTAACTGTAAAGCCGGTACAGAGGCAATGGGACAGATGATTTCTGATGTAAGACGAAACTTATGAAAAACGATATATCAAAAAAATTCTAGCGGTTGAATCTTATAATATTTCTGATCGTGGCAAGGTCCGAAGTATATATTTGCTGTTTTGTTAAAAATTGAATGATTTGCCAAGAATCTGCTTTTGTGAAAAAAAACAACAATTTACAAAACAAAAACTTTGGTTTTCGCTGTTTTCAAAAGCTTAAAAAAAAAACTCTTGTATGTATATTTCGCAACTTACGATCTCAAGGGGGAAGTAGGGTCTAACGGGTAAAAAAAACACCATTTTCACGAATTTCTTTTAGAGCTATCTTTCAAACAAATGTATTCAAATTTTCTGCATTATACAAAGCATTGTTACAAGAACATTTAGTAATTTTTTCGTAGAAAAACATTGAAAAATGAGCCGGTGACGGAGTACTTTCGAGGATGCCTTTTAAAAAACAGGATTTGCGGTGAACACGGTATCTCAGCACAGAATCATCTGAAGTAAAAAAATCAGTGCAAAATATTTTTAATAGATGTTTTTCTCGACCCCAACGATTTTATTTAACTTAAAAAAAAATTATGAAATTTTTGTGGCTGTTTGAAGTAAAAACTACGATTTTCACGAAAGAATCCGCCTTCTTTTATCTGTAAAACCTCCCCAAAGTAAACAAAAAAGAAAAACGTTGGGGTTTGGTATTTTATATGTAGAAAATATGTTCCAAATTGGAAAAGAATCGGATAAGTAGTTTTCAAATGACGATGTCCACGGGCTTTAAAAATGTGCTTTCGAGAAAAACGCGTTTGAAGTTTCTGCTCTCTCTCTTTTGCAGTATTAGATAAGACGAGATAAAGGCCTATAATTTCTACAGTTTTGCTTCGATTGACTTGAAAATTCGACACAACATCCTTGGAATGTTTTACAAGAAGAAAATAAAAAAAATAAAAAAAATCGATTTTTTGAAAGTGTTAGACCCTACTCCCCCCTTAACTAATTGATAATTTTTGAAGTTCAAAATCATGATGATTTTGTTTCGTTTTTGTCAGATTTTGCCAGCAGACATTCCAGTAAAAACGAATTTTAGTGGCACAAAAACAATCAAGTGTTGTTAATTTCAAAAGACCTTAATCCACCAAATTGCACTAATTTTTTTACAAAAGAGAATTATTGGGCCAAAAAGTACCGGAAATTGAAGGATGAGAATGCAGCCACCCAAAATAAAGATTTAACGAAGTAGGGTAACGGACTTATTCTGGACCAGAGGACCAATTTTGGACCACCTTATCTTATTAGCTCTCTTATAAAACAACTAATCATGGCATTTTTCAGCAAATATTGTTGAAGCCCGGGCACTTAATGTAATGCACTAATTTTTTCATTATTAGTTGCTTTATAAGAGCGCTAGACATGGTGGTCGAAAATAGGTCCCCTGGTCCAAAATAAGTCCGTTACCCTATAAGTGGGAAAAACTGATCAATAACATGACTGAAGAAAGTGTGCGCAGGCCAATGGAAGATACCAAGAATAAAGTAGCAAAATTTCAAACGATTTACGATAAATATATTTTTTTCAAAAACTTTTATTGAATTATCATACGATTACGTTTTTTTTTTCAATGAAAGTATTTCGATCAAAAACATGGTTTTTTAGATTCACGCATTCGTAATTGTCCCATTTCTAAATGAACTAAGCTTCAGAACTTAGATGTACGAAAAGTTTGAATACTACAGAAGAAATAAATGAAAAATAAGATAATAGGTGGATCTTTAATTTTGGCCAAAATATACTTTGAAAGAAAATTATAAAATAAACAATAAAATTATCTAAAATTCGTCATAAAAGAAAATGGCAACACTGTGTCAAATACACAGAAGCACAGATCTGCCGTGTTACGCTGAAGTGACCCATAAATCATTTTTGTTTTTAGCGAATAAAAGCGATTTTCTCTTTTTCCTCTTTATTCGTTAATCTGGGATTTTTCATAAAATGTGATCTGTAGAATTTATGTGAAAATAGATAAAAAATGCAGCCTTTTGAAACACAATTCTCCATTTTGCGTATAATTCGTACAATTGCTTCAAATGGATATGCGTCAGTTCGGCGTATAAACGTTTGTTTTGATTTGACGATTCTCCGTCGGAGTGACGTTTATCCATAGTCTTGTCATGCAACTGGAACAAATTTCGTTCTTTAGTTAAAATAGCCAGTGCGTTGGATCTTCTTTAATTGTATTCGAGTGAGGAAGAAATATGGGGTGTTAAAAATAGGGTGTCCAGGTCAAACTGGCCGAAATCAAAAAGGTGAAATTCGTCAGAGGATCGTTTTAGTGCCATTATTAATCTTGTTTTAAAAGTGATTGAGAGCGATTTTCATTATTCACAGTGAAACAACTCAAGGAAGTATCGCGTCCGGACTGTGGCCTAAAATCTTCGCTTCAATTTAGAAAATAAAACAGAGGTACAGAGGTTAAAAAAACCAAAGGATTTTAAATAAAGTTTGTCCAAAAAATAAGAAAGATTTTTGGGAAAAGCTCGATGAAAAAAATTTTTTGAAGGTGTTTTGATGTAGAATTATTGTTTTTTTTGATGATTTTCTTACTAAATAATTACTTGAATTAACAAAAACTTCTTCTCCTTTTTGAAAATGGAATTCTTCTCGTTCATAAAATTCGAGTGCCAGCTTTAAAAATAAATAATTCTACTGATTTCACAACACAAATACATTTTTTTGTAACAAAAAACATTATAAAATTAATGAAAAATGAATATTATTCTACAAATGTTAAACAATTTCTTAAGTTTTTAAATTTATGTAGATGTTGACATCGGCATTCAATTTTGTTTACCAAACAGGCTCGACAACTTCTTTGTTTGAGACCCCTTTTTTTGTGAGCCATGAATGCAGGAGGGGGGGGGGGGGGGGAAGGGGTTGTAGCTTCTGTTTTTTCTTTTCGACGAATCTTCATGTTCAAAAATGATTTTTTTTTCCAAATCGATGGAATGTCGCTGAAAATAATGCGGGTTATTGAAATTGTTCTGAATCACTTTCAAAAATGCATGGATATGCGTCACTTCGGCGTATAAATCGCACTTTCTGCGATTCGTTTTTCTCGATTTTCTCAAAAACTCTTTGATATTTTCAAGATTTGTTGAAAGCATTTGAAAGCTCATAGGAAAACGCACAAAATTGCGTCAAAAAGTCAAAATAGAAAAAAATGGATATGCGTCATTTCGTTATATCACGGTAGCAGATATAAAGGTATTTTCTCCAAGTTTATATCAATCGAAAATTTGTTATAACTGAATCATTCTACATTACACTAGTTTTACCCTTAAAACTCAATCGTATTTTGGACACCTTTGGGAGCAGTTCTGAGCAAAAAATATTGAAATAAACGATTTTGGTAAATTTTAAAAGGATTTTTTTTTATCATGGAACAAAGAATGTAGTATTCTGCATATTTATGAAAATTGAGACGTTTGAACATAAAGTTTTCCATTTTTAATAATACTTAAAGCATACAATTTAATTATGCTTGCAATTCCGCACTAAAGCATCAATATTTCAAAACTGCTTTTCCAATAAAAAAGGGAAATATTTAGAAATTAGGGGAAAGGTTTCCTAAATGGGCCTATTGGGTTAAATGACCCTACCCGCTTGACGAAATGACTGACAATACAACATTTCTAATCAATGCATTTTGAGGGTAATACACTTTGAACATAAGGCAAGAAAGAATTTTATGAATAAACCCACTCGAAAAAATTTATAAATTCATACAAGGTTTTGATATTTTTTTATGTAACATTTTGACTTTTAAAAATTATACGTAAAGAAGTTCAAAACTAACAGTTTAATGGTTTTTGTTTCTTATTCAAATGAACCTTAGAAGTAAAACAAATTGAAGCTTTAATGATGATTTCATAATGATTGGAAAGTGGAATAAGAGGGTGTTTTTGTATGCCACTATCATGTTTGTAAAATGCTGCTATCCTAAAATAACATATTAAATAGAACAAATATATGATCTTTATCATAAGAACATCGAATTTAAGCTCCTGTTAAAACCTTTGGAGAGAACTGAAGATCTCAAAACAGATTTGATAAAGTGTTTCTTATGGATGAACTGCCTCCATAATATGGCAACGCTAACTTTTGTTTTATTATATAAAATATTAAAAGAAATAGATTTTTATAAAACTTCAGCTTTGTCGTATGAAAGTTATCAGTTTTTAGCATTACCAATGAAATTATACGGAAATATTGCCAAAAACCGAGATTTTGCCTTAAACATAAATATGCGATTTAGCCCGCACGGTTTGAGGTTCGGCAATTTTGACAACAGTTAGAATAAAATCGATTTCTCAAAAACGTAAGGATATTTCAACAAAAAAATTACTCCAATGTATAGAAAACTGATGTCTGCTCATGTGTATATAGTTTTTGTATTCATATTCGATGTAATATTTCATTAAATCAGTATTCTGCTTAATAGGCGCATATAGCCTATGGATCTGCTTTAAAAGAAGTAGGGAAAAATGGGGACTTAGGCCGTCTACTGGTCGCAGTGAGCTCTTCCCTACAGGAAAGAAAATAAAAAGCTTCAAAAACTTTATTCTGGACGTTATTTAGCGGTATTGCAAAATTTTGTGTATGCAACTCGTGGAAAAATTCGAAAAAAGTGGATTTTTTAATACGAGTCGTAAATTGTGGTATAATTACGTCAGGCGCTGAATAATCGAGTATTGAAACGAGTTGCATACACAATGTTTTGTTTATTCAAAAAACTTACTTGAAAACCCAATAATTAACCTTCACGATTTTTTGCAGATACCATTATGTGGAAGACTATGCATAAGCTTGCGACATGGCCCAGTTTTACCCTGATTTGCCCGGATATTCGATACAAAGTTTAGGGAAGGTCCGGTCTCAAATTGAGCTATTATAATTTTTTATTTTTGCCTCCCAAATCGAGCAAGTTTTTTATTTGAGAAAATTTTATCTAAATAAACATGAACAAGTTTTTGGAAGCCTAAAATATGATTTGCAATCAACAAGTTGGTTAGGGTTACATAGACCCGGATTACTATTTTCAAGTTCACTAACTATTCATGAACAAAATTATCATTATTTTGTTGGTGTCTGAAAATTGTGCCGAAAGACAAAACGACTAAAAAGAAGACGTTTTTGAAGACACATCGTGACCATACCGGTCAAATTACGAAATTTCACTATGTCAGCTAAACTTTGGCCGATTTACAGATTCATTGAAAGTAAAAATAGTTTTTGGTTTCGGATGTCATAAGTTATGAATGTAAATATAAGAAAAACTGAAAAATCATTGGTTGTTTTTGAAAACCATTCTTATACGATTACTTTATGACATTTCTCCCTGCTTTACTGGTGTAAGGACGAATGCTAGAATGCCGCTGAAAGACCGAGCAGGTCAGTTATTGACCGATCGAACAGATCAGCTCAAACGATTGACTGAGTCGCATAAATGGCGTCAACTCGGAAGCGCCCTCGCTGGCTGAAATAGAAGCGGCAATCAAAAACATGAAATCCAACAAAGCACCTGGGATCGATTGCATCCCTGCTGAAATGCTGAAAGCCGACCCTGCCCTATCAGCACAAATGTTGCACCGTCTTTTCGCTGACATCTGGGATACTGCATCATTCCCGGCCGACTGGATGCAGGGTATCCTCGTAAAGGTCCCGAAGAAAGGAGACCTGACAGAGTGCGGTAACTGGCGAGGCATAACGTTGATCTGTACAACCCTCAAAGAACTCTGCAAAGTGATCCTGAACAGAATCCAGGAGAAAATCGACGCTACACTCCAACGGCAACAAGCTGGATTCTGATCCGGACGATCATGTGTGGATCACATCACAACGCTACGAATCATACTGGAACAAATCAACGAATTCCAGGACTCTCTTCTGCTGGTGTTCGTTGATTTCGAAAAAGCATTCGACCGACTTAACCAAAAACATCTGGGTGACTATAAGGCAACGAGGTGTCCCAGAGAGACTACACACAACCAAAAAAATCTGGAAAATTACATCACATATGATGTGAATAAAAAGAAGCATCATATATGACGGAATTTTCAGTGCGAGTTGAATATTACACGCCTGTAAAATTATGCAACGTGTAATATGAAAGTGAAGTAAATTTTAAAGCCACTGAATTAAGGAAAAATATCCTATTGGAATTTGTTTTGTTTACTTTTTCATTGATCCGATTCAATTGAGTTTTTTCATCTTTTATGACAAAAACAATCTCTTAATGATGAAATTCATTGTTTTATTTATCGACAAGCAAATTTATGGTTTTACACAATTTTTTTTAAAGTCACTTTCACTTTCTTCCTAAGTACCGAATCTTATGTATACTTAAGTACTCTATGAAGTAGCGTGGGGCCGCTTTCAGAACCACTTCCGCTGCCGCTTCTTTTCGGAGATACCCGGAACCAACCATATTGACGGACTTAGAAGCTAAGTGCTTCAATAAATGACTTTGGTTCACGACTTGACTGAACACTTTGTTTACATTTTTGTATTCCTGTTTTTGACAGTTTTATTTTTACATCACATTATCACGTTCAGTGTAATTTAATATTAATTTGAATTCAAGTCTTTATGGTATTCCGTGTCGTGTAATTTTCAGAAATTTCTTATTCAGTGTTGTGAAGAGTTTGTGTGACAAAAAAAATTGTACAATTACATCATATGTGATGTAACGAAAAAAAAGCATCATATATGATTGAGTTTTCAGTGCGAGTTGAATATTAAACGTCTGTAAACTTCGAAAGACGTGTAAAATTTGAAAACATGTAAAATATTCAAGTCGTGTAATATTTTATTCGCACTGAAAATTCCGTCATATGTGATGCTTCTTTTTCTTTACATCATATGTGATGTAAATTTACATCAAATAATCGCGTTCTGTGTCAAGTAATGTTTGTGTCATTGGAATTCCGTGCTTTTAAGGATTCAAGTCTGTAAATTTACATTAATTAATCGCGTTCTACGTCATGTAATATTAAAGGCTTTCAATTTCAGTGTTGTTAAGGATTCAAATTTTCTTTCTGTGTAGTCCATCTCATCGAAGCACAGTACCTGCTAGGCATTTTCGTGCAAGGTGATGCACGACGGTCAAATCCCGGTAACTGCTGGAGGGACACAGGGATCTATCTTATCACCGCTACTTTTTCTTATAGTAATGGATGAGATTCTGACTGGATCGATCGACTGTGCACCGAACCGAGGATTGGCCGTGCAAGAACTGTTCAAAACATTTTTTTTGGTATGAGTCACAACAATATAAAAACACGACTCGTTGGATACAAATCCAACATAACCTAGTATGAGCAGCTGACTTCTTAAGGATTCACGAAAACAGACCTCGAGATGGTGAGCATACGAGAAAATTTTACCGCTCTTTAGCATCATAGATAAAACTTACATGATGGACCTGGAGAAAGTCAAAGTCATTGATAAAACGCGAAGACTAAGCTCTCTCTCGATCCTTTTGATTTTTTTTTATCCTTGAGATGTGCCATATCCACGCAGCAAATAACACTCTCAATTTCAGAACTGATGTAAACAATCTCAGTTCAACTTACACTGAAAATCGAAAATACCCAAACTTGAGAACTGCCACCCGCCAAACCTAAGTTCAAGATTGACAACTTAAGTTTGTGAAAAAATCACAGCTTGCCAATAAGCCAAACTTGTCCTTCAAGCGAAGAACTTGTTTTTTGGGGTGTTTTTGTTGTAAGCGCATCTGATTCTGTTACCTCCATCGTGGCAGATTTAGGTTTGGGGGGTAAGTTCAAAGCGAAGAACTGTTTTTTTTGGGGGATAACTTTTATTCCCGCTTCATTCGCAGAAAGTCTCACATATACGATGATGTAGCTGCCTCTCTCAACAACTCTTCAGTGGTCGAGCGGTTAGCATCCTGAGACGGTAATCGCAAAGCCATTGCAGGTATGGGTGTGATTCCTGAACCTGGCAATATTTTTTTTTTTATTTTGATTTCCATTTTATTGTGGTATCAGATTTTGGGGGATGAGTTCTCCTTTAAGAGCTTAACTTTGAGCTATGCCACCAATAGCCAAACCTGTAGGGAGGGAGTTTCATTCGGGTTGGCGGGGAAAGTTCTCAAGTTTGGGTATTTTCGAGGTTCAGTGTACGCAAACATATTACAATGTACCACGAACACAAGAAAACACGACACAACCAGAACCAATCACAAACATGACACTAATACAGAAACTCAAACAAATCCATCAGTACACAAAGCGCTGCGTCATAGTTCTGTCGAATTGTGAAGCGGCACAGTGAGTCAAAAAATAATAAGATATACTTAATTTGACAAACTAAAACATATTTATTAAAGTTCCACTACAGTAAACTCAGCCAACAATCAATAATAATTTATCACTTATACCTCTTTGGCTCAGGGGGCCTCATAGATTTATTTATTTAACAATCTTTGCAGATGTTTTAAAAATTACTTACAGAGATTTACCTATCCTATTCTAGATTTGAGATTTGAGACCAGTTGGGGCCGAAGGGAACTGAATTGTGCGAAGAAAATAACTTTTTTTTTGTTAAAATACACTATTTTCAATTTTATTATTGGTATACCAAAAATAATTGAATATAAATCAGTAAATAAAACTGGTAATAAAATTTGAATTCATTCGTTGATTTTAATCCAATGACGAAAGGAAGCGTTGCACAGTGTAATATTGACCGGTCAATCTTGATTAATTTTTAGGTTTTGTGTTATTCTCTTAAGTCCAACAAAATTTATTAATGTATCATTGTTGTGCTACAAAAAGTTATTTGCTTTGATTAAAAATATTTTTCTATGGTTTGAAAAAGCATAAATTTGTATAAAACAAATGAGAATTTGAACTAAATTGTTTTTTTTATTGAAATTTTAAACTTTAGTTTCAAACAGAGAAAGAAGAAACACCTAACCTAACCTAACTTAAACACGTGTCTACTGCATTTTAAAATTTGCAACATTTTTTCTTAATTCAATTTTCCACCCTTAAAGCTAAGTTATAATATATGAGTCGACTCTCGAAAGTATTCATTAATTAATTAGCGCTCTTGAGTGCTCCCCGAGCTAAACCTTAATCCCGCGCGCTAATGGAACAACCGGTTGCAAACCTTTAGTCAACAGCAGAACTTTGTCTCTGAACCAAATAAAATCAACAAGATCGGTTGATGGAGGCGCATGCAATTCTCTTCTTATTGCCACCGAAAACGAAAACCATTATATGATTGTGGCTGGCTGTGCGGCAGGTCGGAAAATTAAATCACAAATTAGTTATCTAAGGCAATGTAACAACAATGAATGGTGATGCTGTAAAACAAAGCTAAAACAATTTATAATCAAACCCACCTCTTGAGGGTACGCGCCTAACGCCTCAGTAAAGTCGAGTGGTCTTCGGCCGGATTAGTGAAGCGTAGAATCCCCCCAAAACAAAAAGGTTGAATGGCGTGAAGATGCTATGCGTTCATCGGATCAGATCAGTCAGTCAGAGCTAGTTGGGTGGCACACGAACGGAAAAAAGCATCAGCTGATTCAACAGCCTAACGCTTTCGATCTCGATTCGGAATTCCGTGCCTCTTGAAGAAATGTGGGAGGAGAGAAAAACGAGTTGCACAAAATTCATCACCATTTTTGCAGTTGCACATCGGATGTGTGAACCTGCGGAAATCAGTAGGTCGAAAAAGGTGGAATACACAAAGTTTGTCAAAATATGGCATTTTGGCCAGTTAATAATGCCAACCAAGTTGCCAAATTTGACAGAAATTTGATATTATTGAAATACAAACTGTTTTGATAGCTTATTTAGCAGGATAGTGTTGTCAAAATTTTTTTTAGATATTTTTTAGAATTTTTTCAATCTAACATTGCATCTATAAAAAGTTCTCTGTGCAATCATGGAATGCAACAAAAATCAGCTCCAATCTAAGTTGTCACATTCTGAAGGCACGCGAGAGAGAGAGACCATAGTGAATAATTGCATTTCATCAAATGCCACACTAATTGTTGATGTTTCACGCTCTATGAACCAATCCAGGGGACGAAACTCGACACTTGAAGCCGGACCAAGAACGACTGAATGAATGAATGAATGAAAGTAAAAGTTGCAAATCGTGAGAAGCAGCTGTTGTAGATGATGGCAGGTAGGTAATTATGGAACTTTGGCTCTCAACCGAGCCGAGTAATTATGGCACTTGTATTGGCTTAGTGGGTCGATTAAACACAGACTGCTCATTTGGGTGTAAAACATTGCTACAATTTACCAAAGACATGGCGTCGCGGCAGATCGTTAATTGTTTATTAAATTTCGATATCGAGAACGACAATCAACGATAAACACAAATATTTCAATTTTATTTTCCTGTGAGTTTATTTACTTAAGAGAGTGTGAAATTTTTGTACTTTGAAGAAAAAGTGTTTGGGGCCAGATGATACTTTAAAGACTCAAACTCGGAAAAAAACATTAGTCTCAAAAAAGAAACATTGTGCATACAAGCCAGATCTAGAAAAAGGTACATTCTCGTGGGGTAAAATGGAGATAAAGTTAATTCATATGCACTAGCCTACGTAGAACAGCTTCTCGTTCTAGCAGCTAGTCAAGCGCTCACCATCGATAGGCGTTTGAATCATTTGCAAATCCACTTAGCACAAGACAACTGTTATGTAACTGCGCAAAACGTAGACAAACGACGTTTTCCTGGGTTTTTATAGGTCCAAAATGGAGGGAGTCAGATCGAGAATGTTTCTTTCTCAAATAATAAAAAAATACTCAGAACCGCGCCTGCCCAGCTTGGGTGGTGTCATGATATGCTCGTAAAAAATAATTATGCTCCCGAAGACTTAAGTATAATCTACACTTACCTGTTAGACTAGATTATATGGGAAAAAGTTGCTTCTAAAGTGCCGCAAGTTTGGCGCGCCACAAACCCAAGAAAAACTTTTGTGCGCAAGTTTTGGTTAACGCCGCAGCAGTTTTAACTTTTGTCCTCAGAAGATTCTTGTTCGGCCATTGGTCTGCGCACAGGTGGTCGAACAAGTTTTAATTAGCTCATGAAAATTCTGACTTTATTTCTACTAGAATTAGCTTGAAGTCAGCCGCATTATGAAAATGTTATCTCATCCATTCGTCATTCTGTTCTTAGCTAATGAAAACTCTTCCGGGTTTCGAGCGTGGAGACAAAGAGATATTTTTTAATGACTTAGTTTATGATTTCATCTATGGCTGCGCAAAAACTGCTTGCTGCATATTTTATTTTTAGGATCAAAGTTCAAATTATGCGAGATAGGTGATTCTACTGAGTCTCTAAACAAGCTTATTGTGAACAATAACACAGGTCCACCACAACTTTTTTCGTTTGTAGTTTTAATACTTATAGATGTTATTGAAATCGATCCCTGAGAGAAACGAAAACTGGTTTGAATTTTATGAAATCAACAAAGTGTACCTATCACTAATGTTACCACCCTGTACATTAGAGCACTGCAAAAATTGACTTTATGCTCCCATATATTTTTTCGATGCCTTTAGATCACCAATTATCAGTGTAAAATTTGAAAAGATTTGGTTGATTCTTGACTTAGCGCAACGCGTTTAGATTTTTTATGGAAATTTTTGTGTATAGAATGATCCTGGAAATTCAAATAGCACCGATGTTGTTTTGCGGATAGCCTGGCGCGAGTCTGGTTTTGGTACGCCAGGTGTGCTGGGTTCGATTCCTGGTATCGGCAAAAAAAACTTTTGGGTTCGAATCCTATACACGTGTGCGGAATACCTGTCGTAGATTAATAACACTAAAACTGAACTGAACATGACATTTTTATACGGTTGTGAAACTGATTGTCTCGTTCTCCAAATAAGACTCACACATACACAAGACACATTGATTACATTGATTACACATACACATTGATTACGAAGCCATGGTGTCGGGTATGTGGTGATTTGCATTGAAGATTAGCCGAACTCATGATCTAAGGAATGCAATTCAGCACATACGTTGACGAAACTGCGGTAAATCCGTGTACCCATGGTGGATTATCTACCTATATACATACAGAATGATCCAGGAAATTCAAATAAGTTTGAAATGAATCTTGTCTTCAATTATTGGTTTTGCATATTCTTAAGTTTCGTGTTTTGCTCACATGAGAAGAAGCATAATATTTAAAGCTATGATCATTTAGAATCCGGACAGTTACAAACGTGTGTATTTCAAAAACTATTCATTTGATCGAAAAACTTTTCATGGAGGAAATAAAGGTGTTAATATGATACTTATACTTATACTTATACTTATACTTATACTTATACTTATACTTATACTTATACTTATACTTATACTTATACTTATACTTATACTTATACTTATACTTATACTTATACTTATACTTATACTTATACTTATACTTATACTTATACTTATACTTATACTTATACTTATACTTATACTTATACTTATACTTATACTTATACTTATACTTATACTTATACTTATACTTATACTTATACTTATACTTATACTTATACTTATACTTATACTTATACTTATACTTATACTTATACTTATACTTATACTTATACTTATACTTATACTTATACTTATACTTATACTTATACTTATACTTATACTTATACTTATACTTATACTTATACTTATACTTATACTTATACTTATACTTATACTTATACTTATACTTATACTTATACTTATACTTATACTTATACTTATACTTATACTTATACTTATACTTATACTTATACTTATACTTATACTTATACTTATACTTATACTTATACTTATACTTATACTTATACTTATACTTATACTTATACTTATACTTATACTTATACTTATACTTATACTTATACTTATACTTATACTTATACTTATACTTATACTTATACTTATACTTATACTTATACTTATACTTATACTTATACTTATACTTATACTTATACTTATACTTATACTTATACTTATACTTATACTTATACTTATACTTATACTTATACTTATACTTATACTTATACTTATACTTATACTTATACTTATACTTATACTTATACTTATACTTATACTTATACTTATACTTATACTTATACTTATACTTATACTTATACTTATACTTATACTTATACTTATACTTATACTTATACTTATACTTATACTTATACTTATACTTATACTTATACTTATACTTATACTTATACTTATACTTATACTTATACTTATACTTATACTTATACTTATACTTATACTTATACTTATACTTATACTTATACTTATACTTATACTTATACTTATACTTATACTTATACTTATACTTATACTTATACTTATACTTATACTTATACTTATACTTATACTTATACTTATACTTATACTTATACTTATACTTATACTTATACTTATACTTATACTTATACTTATACTTATACTTATACTTTTACTTATACTTATACTTATACTTATACTTATACTTTCAATTCTCTCTGGGTTTAGTAAGCATATTAGTGGTATATTAGAAATACAAAAGTTTTAGGATAAGAATATCAATGACAGGCTGAGAATAATAAAAAAAGATTTTTGCCCTGTTCGAAATAATAGCAGCAAGAAATAAAATATATTTTTAAAAACAAATAATGAATTCATACCAAGTCTCTCTCTATGTGAAAGTCGTTTATGACATCAATACTTCGTAGTGTATCCGTTATTTCTGATCACTGTAGCGCAACGGCGTGATATAGGGTCCACAAGCTATTGGCACCGTATGACAGGTATTTCTGACCATGCACGGCAAACTATAACCCAAAGTTTCTCTGCATTTGTCGGCTTTGCTTCGAAAACTTCCTTTTTTATGTCTCCCCACAAATTTTCGATAGGATTGAGGTCCGGCGATTGAGCCGGCCAATCCATCACATCAACGTTATTGTCCCGGAACCACGCTTTTGCTCGTCTGCTGGTATGTTTGGGGTCATTGCCCTGTTGGAAGATCCATTTCAAGGGCATTTCCTTTTCTGCGTATGGTAGCATGATGTTCTGCAGAATTTCCACGTAAACAACTGCGTCCATGATACCGTCTATACGATGGATGGGCCCAACACCGTGGTACAAAAAACATCCCCACACCATGATTTTGGCACCACCATGTTTAACCGTTTTCACAGTGTAGTGGGGTTGGAATTCTGCCCCTGGAGGACGTCTGACGAACATTCGCTTACCGCTGGAACCAAACAACTCTACTTTGCTTGCATTTTGCTTTGCTTTGCAGTCCACAAATTGTTACGCCATTTTTGGATGAGCCAATTGACGTGAGAGTTGGCGAAGTTCAAGCGAATATGAATATGTCGTGAAGTTAGTAGGGGCACTTTCCTCGGGCTTGCAATTCAGCTTCAATCAGACGTTTTTTACTGTTGACGTACTGATGGGAAGATCCAACTCTTGTTTCAGTGCTCTTGATGAGATGTGTGGTTGCATTTTCCCCAACCGAATCATCTTCCGGTCAGTTCGTGAAGCTGTTGCTCGCTTTCTACCACGAGTTTCACCCTTTTCCTTTCAGTGCAATGCATTGTATTTTTCGCAGAGCAGTTAAGCAGTTCCTGTACTTCACGATATGTTTTTCCACTTGCAATCAGTCGTTTGATGTTATTTCGTTCTTCGAACGTACAATGCATCGTGCGACGCATTTTGCTGGAATATTGCCGATTTTCAGTAATGTCTAATCAACCGAAACTCATCATGGAACCTTTATGTCTCTTACCACAACAAATCCACATCGAAAACTATGAATATCTTCAAAACTTCAACGATTTAGTGCACTTTATAACCTGTTTTTTCTAACAGCCCAAGAACGATATGTTCTCAAAATGGCAACCGAATAAAGTAAACAAGTGCGTTGTGCACTGGGTTGCCAGGTGCCCAGATTTGTCTGTAAAACCAAGACTTTTGACCCTTCGTCCAGATATTGGTCAGACACAGATTTTGCCCAGATTTTTGCTGAGAGTGCCCAGATTTTACAGACTTTCAAAATTGAGTGATAAAATCAATATTCATGCAGTGGATTTGATCTGTAAGTGCCAGATTAGACTGAAATCTTGCTTGTATTCATTGGTATTTGACCAATCATTCATTAAAACAATTTTTTTAAAAATAAAATTGGCATGGTACGTGGTAGGAAACAGTGTTTGTTATATAGTTCTCAATATAATCCGAATATCGCAGGATAACCTACCCCCCCCCCCTCCCCCCCCCCCGCTCACAAGCATCGTCAAATTTCTTGTTTAGTACAAATTTGTAATCTTCCCTATGCCCAGACACACACAGACTTTTTTTCGAAATTGCCCAGATTTTTACTCCTCAACACCTGGCATCCCTGGTTGTGCATCGAAATGGTCGAGCGTTGCACTCATCACTCATCAATACACTCACAATTAGAAAAACATCATTAAAAAAACATTAATTTCATTTTCACTGTACCGTGGATTTTATGGTTGACACCATGAATATCACGGTGCATGAAACCATGATTTCACTGTCAAACTCATTGTTTTCAACCATGGTATTCATGGTTTTATCCAAAATTACAATGAAAAAAGGGGGTTGTTAAGCAACTTAACAATGAAAAAATCAACTTTTCTCCGTACGTTTCAGAACACAAAACTATTAACTTTATGTTTATTACAGCTTCCTGTTTTTCTCAGTAAAGCCATGAAATTCATTGTTTTTTCATTTAATTTCATTGAATGTTCATTGTTGCAAGGAAGATAAAATTCGATGTAAACTCGTGATCACTCACTGTAAAGAAACACTTAATGAAAACTTAATTGGGATGCTGCCATAGTCCCGTTTCCCTCCAGCTGGGTTGGCCTCAGACACTAAGGGGTGCCTGCTTTTCAACTTTTGTGATGGCATTTTGTCGTTAGCAATGATAAATAAAACGGTTTAATAATGTTTTTTTTCTTTCAAATTCCGGTACAACTTACCTTTGCGCTGAATATTTTCACTAAAAAACTCTGGAATTTTTTTCTGCTGATGGAAACTTTTGAAAACAATAAAAACAAAATGACTCGACTGGCCTCGACTGTCAGAACATCGCCCTACACGAAAAAATGAAAGAGCATAAATTTTTGAAATATTCAAGCTTGGATTTTATTCTTACGATAAATAACGTGGTCACACTCAAAATCACTGGAAAATGAAAGTGATACCATGGTTTTGGCTATTCAGGATATGTTAGCAGAGGACAACACTCATACTAGTACGCAGCATTATTCGATGAGCTTCACTTGCGCTGCTATTATTTCGAACACCACTGTATATTAAGTGATATACGATAGTTTTTCGATTTTATCACTATTCGATCACGCTCGATTTGAGAGATTGGCTGGCAACATTGCCAAGCCTGAGTCGTTTTTCTCGAGTCGGTTCCGCGATTTTATGGAATTCCGGTGAAATACGGTGGATTAAAATGTGCAAACTAGTGGATTGATCGCGTAGCGGTTAGTTGTCGTCGAAAGAAGTGAAATTTTGGATGCATTCATGCGATAAAGTGGTTTTCTGCGCGTTTAAATTTGATGGTTGTTTTGGAAGATTTTTTTTTTTTTTTTAAATGGCGACGTGAAGAAAATGTGATTTGGAAGCTTTTGATCTAAAAGCTTGTGTTATTCGTCGAAAAGCTCCAACGGTGTGTAACGGGTGTAACAGGTGTTACTTGTACATTTGCATCGTATAAGTTGAATGCAATGTTGCATGTGAAATAATGTTCGTCTGATGACAGAAGCAAATCCAATTAGATTTTTTACGATAGTTAGCTGCTGATTTAAAAATTCGAAGTCGTCATCAAGGATCCCAAGCTAAGTATATTTTCTTGTCTAATTAACTGAAGAAGGATATTATAATTTAAAAGGCGACAATTTTCATGTGCGCGCGATTGTGTGTGTGGGTGTTAATTAAATATTGGAGGTTTGTCAATCAAGATTTAAATCACAAAAATGTTGGGAATTTAATTGTAGATATATCGATCAATATAATCGATCCAAAATAAGTTCAAATACGCGAAAAAGCAGCTCATAAAAAATAGATTTTTTTTAAATTCACAATCGGAATCACCTTAGAGACCACGATAGTTTTCTGAATAGATGTTAATCCGTCATTAAAAATAAATTTTTAAGCTATTGAACAGAATTTAGAGCACAGATTTAGGTTGTTTCACATTCATTGGTAGTTCTTTAATCTAATTCACTTTATTTAGTCTCAGCACGAATCAGACAAATTTATGTGAGAACGAATGACTACGATGGGTTTTTTTTTGTAAGTACAACCTACTACTGCGATGGTTGTGATCCTCTCTAAATATATAGTATAAGAATCAGACAAACTTATTTACGATGTTATGCGGTTTTAGTGCTTTAAACTTTAATATGTATAAAAAATGAAACAACGTCTGGCTATTGAGTAAATTGATCTTGATCATTTTGTTTACTTTTTGATAAAAATATGTTCAGTATATATTTTGAAAAGGATATATTTCTTAGCGTGCGTACAATGAATCATGAAAAAGTGTTTGAAATTTTAAGTTAACTATTCTGGTCACGTTTGCTTCGAACTTAGAGTGCACACATACAAGTTAAAATAAATTAGTGTAGTCGAAATAACTTTCAATAAAGAATAATCATTTTGAACAATATTTCTATCAAACAAGCCCTAGATCAGGTTCTTAATAATGGAATTCCTTACATTTTAAATTAATTGAATAAGGTATTTGAATGTATATAAAGGTATAAAGCGTGTAAGTTTTGTAAACAGCATCGATAAGCTGCAATAACTGTTTTGTTGAACTAAAGTATAGGATTTCTAACACTCAATCACACTAGTCAAAAGTGTCTCCTGATAATTTCCTTTCGCCCAAATCTCCAAAACAAAATTGTTTTGCTAGGATGCAGAGGTGACCTCGGTCCTAAAGCACGAAATTGTTCTTTCATTCCTTTCTCTATTTTCCAAACTATCCATTGACTACTAGGACGTGGCCGGCGCCGTTATTGATGTGTAAAGAGAGAGCATCAGTTTTGTTCATTGTGAATGTGCTGTCAATCCCAGACGCCATTCTTTTGACCTCTGGGCAAAATTGATGGCCTCGGTCAATCACGGAGTAGCAACCATTGGCGATGTGGAATTCGTTCTACTGAGCCACGCCTGCGATCGTGGAATTCTAAATGCATTTGTTTTTAATATTTTTATATTCAATTACAGTATACTTTTAATGATACTCTTAAATGAAGTGAGATACGAATGCCACAAAATAACAAAATAAAAAGATAACAATTAATATTTTTTTAATTGATTATGCATTTCGAGTTCAATGATTAAAGGTGGATGTGAGTAGTCAATCAAGCTAAGCTAAGCTAAGCTTTATCACTATTCGATCACGCTCGATTTCATCAAAATTATTGTTTCGATTTTATCACGCTTTTTAAGAAATTATTCAGAAACCATTTCCAGGAAATAAATTTTCATTCAAAAGCATAGAGCGTTTTTGTTCATGAATTTTTTTGAAGGTTTATGTTAAGGTATATAAGTATTCAATTGTATGAAAATGCCAAGGAACTGCTCATTTTAGCTGTATAGTGTTTAAAATCGCCATTTGGATTTTAAAAACACTTGAAATAATCGACATAAGTATTTTAACGTCACGCTTATGCCAGTGTTGATATTTGTGCTTGGTTAGCCGCTCGTGAAAAGTAAACTTTTTTGGTTGTGCGAATTATATAAAGATGTGGGTGAATTTAAGCGTTTTTGAAAAGAGATAAAGGTCTCTGATTTATTTGTTGAATTTGTTTATTTGAAATGGTGGCGTGCGTTATCCTGACTGGACAGCCTTTAGTATTGTCTAAACAGATAATTTTGGAAGATCAAGATGAAATTCTGCTAGCTTTGCCTTAAAATATGTAAAAGGTATAAACAAATTTTTTTCTACATATGAAAAACAAAAGATTTTCTGCCCATAAAGCCAATTTCGAGAAACACACTTTAAAAGTCTAAGTTGAGCAAATTGCAAAATATTTTTTGAAAAGATAAACTTTTTTGATAATCAAAAGTGTGAAGATTAAAATATTGTAATATGCAGAACAAATTTTTTTGATGCATTTTTCTTTGAACTCTTTTTTAAAATCGAAATAAGAGATAACGACTGTTAAATTTCCATGAAAACTAAATAATTTCTTTGATTTAAATGTAGAATATCAAATGGACATTCTACATAGTTTTATTCCAAGAAAAAAATCTTAAAATTGCTTAAGATAATTTGAACTGGAATCGATCCTTCGTATTTAGTAATCTTTGATAATTACATCTGTTGATCAAAATTTATTTATACAAAACGTTTCCACTACTGGAAACATTATAAATTATGGTTAAAAGACAATAAAAATACTTTTTTTCACTTTAATTTTTAGTTTCGCCAAATTTACGGTTTCGCCATATTCACAGGGAATTTTTTTTAGACCGTGATAACATCAAAAAACTACTGTATTGAACTTGAGATCATTCGCTCATCTTTGTTGGTATTAGATTTTATACTCTGGATAAAGCTTTTTTCACTTGAAAAATTAAGGCGTCTGAAAGAGAAAATTTATAAATTGATGATCACTCCCAACTTTCCAAAGTAATTGCTTTGTTATCGATTGTAGCCCTCCTTTTCAATGTCGTGGACTTCATCAGCTTATAATCTAAGCTTCCAGAAAACGTCCCTCTAGCTTTCTTGATTTTTGAATTTTCTTCACGACCTTATCAGTAAATGGTAAAAATATTTCAAGATTCGAATATTATAGACTAGCTGTTAAGAAGGAAATGATAGATGATGAAAATGAGCGTTGAGAAATTTATGAACCACAGTTTCATCAAATACTAATTAAATAAATTGCTCTAAGGCCTGTTCCGACTCAAACTGCGTGAAAAATGGCGTCACTCAAATACCGACGATTCAAATTTATTTTGTACAAAGTTCGAAAAAATCTTCACCTTTTTTTTTCGGGACGTTGCCAAAGAATTTATTTGGAAATTTGAGTATTGAAATAAAGAAAAGATACAGTAAAAACTAATGATTCATTAGTGATCATGAGAATAAGCGTGTGGTGACAATTTAAAATTAAATTTTTATTCTTGGATCAGGGCACTATGGGGTTATTCTAAAAACAATAGAAGTCAAAAATGTTTTCCCATGCGTTTTAAATCTTTAATAACATTTCATTCATTTTATAATATTATAAAATATAATATGATTTTTCGGATTTGTAATACGAGTAACTAGCATTAAACTGTGATTATTTCTTTTTTTGGATCGAAATATCAATTTGCTTATAAGAAATTTACAATTTTGGCTCCAGCTGCAAAATAACTGAACCGATTTAAAAAAAATTAAGTTTTAATGAAATCGTCTTAGGTAATAGCTGGAATATTGTGGTTAAATTGTAGAGTTTTATGGCATCGAGAAAAAAGGAGATGAATACCAAATTTTTAGATGAAATCGGAGATCTGCACACTTAATTTTTTCTCCTGTGGTCGGGACGATTTCTTCCTGTATTTTCAACAGCTGAAATTACATGACGATTTCAGGACAACAAAACTGCTCAGGAAAACAACTGTTGGGAAAAAGTGGTAGAAATTTTGACACTTACGGCACATTTTGAAAATTTTGCCATGTAAAAACATTTTCAAGATTTGTAGCCTTCTAGTTTTTCTACAACACGTGTTGTAACTTGTATTTTCGCATGGTGTGAAGCTAAAATAGCAATATTTCTATCCCATACGGCTGAAATAGAAACAGTGTTGTAAAAAAATACAACGCCTCAAGATCTTGAAAACATTTTTGCATGGTAAAATTTTCAAAACGTCGAAATTTCTACCACTTTTTCCCAACACCAGTGAACTTGCTCTAAAGGTGGAAAGTTCACCGGATGAAGAGCCGTTTTCAGCAGGCCACTACAAAATTTTCTGTCAATAGTATGAATTCAAACAAAATTAAAACTTCTTATCTTTAACAACAAACGTACGGTAACTGCAAAAAGTGACGAGTTGAAACGTTTGGCGGTTTTAATTTTTATGTACATGTGGAAGAGAGAGATAAAAACCTGTCGCTTTTTTCATACAGGAGAGCAAGAGACAGAAAATTTGACACGAATTGGATCTCCCTTGATTCAGGAGAACACTGTCTGGCAGTCACGGGGACAAGTTAAGTTTCTGTGCTCTCGTAGCAAGTTTGTTTCGTATTTCAGGAGAGGTGAAGTGTCCTGAGATTCGGGCGAGTTCTCTTTCGAACTTCGTTTAAATTGAGTAGTTTTCCCGTGACACGAAGATTCATGGTCCCGAGCGAGATAAATGCAATCTTATAGAGAATTCGTTTTCAAGTGGTGGTGCACCGGTGCACTACCGGTAGTGCACTTTTTGCTGTTTTCATGTTCGTTTTCACGATGAGTAGTCCACTGGTAGTGCACCATAAAGTGGACGGTGGAACACTCTGAAAATATTCGGCGTTGCTTGCGCTCTCACCAATACTATCATGAATTTTGACAGCACGTGCTTCCCGATGTAAACAAATATCAGCTGGTTGGTTCATTTCTATACCGCAAAAATTGCGTTCGAGCTGTTTTTTTCTCTTTATTATCCCTAAGAACGGAAACTTGTTCCGGATTCAATACCAGTGCCGTTTCCAACAGAGGCGGAGAATTTCGCCTGGATGGCACGTTCCAAAGCAAACAACGCTCCCAAGGAGAAATGTGTCCAGAAGGCTTGCTGCAATCGGTTCCAGGCGATGCCGAAAAAGAGCGGCAAATCCGAGTGCAAAAAGGCCAACCCAAAGATCTGGTGGAATCGCCCAAACCGAAAAGTTTTCTTTTTCGGGAGGTCCTATAAGTTGGTCTCCACAGCAAGACGCGTTCAGCTGCATCGAATCTACTCTGCTACAAGCCATCTTCGAGCTGTGCCTTAGGGTGACGATGCTCGGTTGCGCCAAGTCCCGGATTCCCACCCGTTGCCCTTGAAAAACGGTAGTTCGATACTACACCCGCATTGGGAGCTTGAATTTCGTTCGTTTCGGTCTGTTAGCAAAATTTTCTCCCCCGACTTCCGCGATCCGAGTTTGCCATTTTGACTTCCAAGATTTTTTTTTTGTAATCTGAAAACGGAAATAGGTACTCGAACGAAGATGAGATTTGCGAGCAATAAACGTTCAAAATACCGGAAACTTCAAGCTGGGGTAACTGCAGTCTAGCAGCAGCAAACATAGACTACTCAGAATCAGCCGGTATTGCAGTTATCATCAGAGCCAGAGGCGAATCTACCAAGCAAAATAAATCTGAAATCTTCACAATTCAACATAATATATAAATTCATGCTAAAATTTTCATATTATTTAAAAGATAATGATCAACTAAAGGGGATTTTTTTTTATTATCTGACAATTTGCGCCGGGGGTCTTCAGATTTTCCCCAAAATTGAAAATTTGGTTCATTTTTGCGACTTAAAAACACATGTATTTTTTCAGATTTCTAACATTTTTATTTTTTGAGTTAGCTTCGGTTAGATTTTTTTGTAAATAAAAAATAACCATTTTTCAAAGCTACATAACTCTGTTGTTTCTCAACGGAAATTATAAAATAGCACATCAAAATGCATTGAAATTTTATCAGCTTTCCAAATAGAATAGTTGAAAAAAATAAAATAATGGCCTTCAACATGAAAAGTTGTAAATAAACTTTAAATGGCGTCTAAAAGTACCGTCTGCACCACCGAATATTTTGCAAAAAATACCATTGTATAGCTCAATTCATGATGCAACTTTCATCTGAAGACACCAAAGTGGGCCATTAACACCTTGAAGAGTTATGAAAGAAATAATGACAATAAATCTCTTTTTTTGCATCGAAAACAAACAATGGTGGAACAACTGCACTCACATATGGAGATAGCGCGCACTTCTAACAACATGGAAACAAAAGAACTTACCAAAGCAGGTAAAAACACTACTTTTTCGTTTTTTGTAGAGTGTTTGCAGCAAAACTGACTTTAAATTTTAACCGAAATTCTGAGTATCGTATTGTTTATGTGATATAACTAATAATGGGAATGTTGCTTTTACAGCCTGGTCATATACTATATAACTTATTAATTTTTCGATCAAAGATCATTGTGAAGCATAATCAATGCCAATAGTAGAAGGTTCAGTCCCTGTGTTTGGGATCACAAAAATGTGATTAAAAAAATGATATATAGACGTGCTTTACATAGTTTTATATCGGGAGCTAAGCACTGGACACAAAAATCCTTTCCCATTGATCAAAAAAGTATGAGAAAGTGGCACAAATGTTGTAGAAATAATCAAAGAGTTCAGTATGGCCAGCCCAGGCTGTAAAATGATGAAAATATGATACTTTTACCGTATTTGCTTTCTACATTCGCCCAGTTTTGAGGTTTACCATACTAGAAAGAACATAATTCGTCGTCAGTGTTTTGCTACCTCGATCGCTCACAAACGAATCTTTAGTGTTCCACCGTCCATTTTAAATCAAATCTGGGGAATTACGGATGCAAAACTTAGCGCATAAACTTCTAAAAATTACAGTAAAATGTACATAACTTGTTGTGACCTGGTGCAAAACTGGGTATAAACGAATACGTTATTAGATTTTTGGATATAACATGAAGTCAGTTTAGCTGCAACAATCTACCGCCCCTTCTTTCATAACAGTCCCATATACAAAAATAAGCAAGCGAGACAATCAGCTTTTTCTGTTTTGGAATATATTTTCAAATTGTGACCACCACTTTCGGCATAAACGAAAATCGTTTCTAGGTTGTCATAATAAATCGTTAGACCTGAAATTTTCGAAATTGGTATTATTGGTAAGGTCGAGAGCACCATTTTTATTCATTATGGGACTGTTAATCGACCATATTTGAAACCTTTTTCGAATCTACTAGCATAACAGTCCCCTACAAAATATATTTTTCTCACCAAGCTACTTTCTAAGACTTAAATTTGATCATTTTTGAACTTCTAAATGCAATTGTCAGAAAAAGAAACATACTTTTGCAAAAAAAAAATATCATGAATTCCACATTGTAAGTTGAATCTTTTTACGATTTTTGGTTGCATCCGATAGTTTTTCGCTCAGGAAGTCATTCCTAAGAAAGTCAGACCTGCCTTCAAAAACTAGTGTGCATCATTCGACATCAAGTGAGTTAAAAAATGTTTAAATGATTTAAAGCAATAAACCAAAGACTATTTCGCCGAAAGAAACATTGAAAAGTAACCAAATCCGTGGTATTTCACATATGGGACTTTTATTTAGGTATATTTCATATAGGACAGCTACGAATTGATATTTTTTTTTCGAAATTTCTAGAACAAAACCTCTGTTTTAAGTCTTTTATGTTGAAGCCTTCTGTTGACCTTAAATGACGAAAATTCATATGGGACTGTTATGCGAGTAGGGGCAGTCTGAAAAAGACGAAAAAATAGTGTTTTTTACCAGCTTTGATAAGTTCTTTTGTTTCCATGTTGTTAGAAGTACGCGCTATCTCCATATGTGAGTGCAGTTGTTCCACCATTGTTTGTTTTCGATGCAAAAAAAGAGATTTATTGTCATTATTTCTTTCATAACTCTTCAAGGTGTTAATGGCCCACTTTGGTGTCTTCAGATGAAAGTTGCATCATGAATCGAGCTATACAATGGTATTTTTTGCAAAATATTCGGTGGTGCAGACGGTATTTTTAGACGCCATTTAAAGTTTATTTACAACTTTTCATGTTGAAGGCCATTATTTTATTTTTTTCAACTATTCTATTTGGAAAGCTGATAAAATTTCAATGCATTTTGATGTGCTATTTTATAATTTCCGTTGAGAAACAACAGAGTTATGTAGCTTTGAAAAATGGTTATTTTTTATTTACAAAAAAATCTAACCGAAGCTAACTCAAAAAATAAAAATGTTAGAAATCTGAAAAAATACATGTGTTTTTAAGTCGCAAAAATGAACCAAATTTTCAATTTTGGGGAAAATCTGAAGACCCCCGGCGCAAACCCGTCAGATAATAAAAAAAAATCCCCTAAAGTAAATTTCATTTCAATTTTCAAAGTCAAACGAAAACAAATACCAGCTGTAATGGATTTTTGACAGCTTGATGTTTTCTGTTGACACTGCCGATTTCACGTACACCAACAAAGGTGGGTGCAAAACTCGATTCATGCTCGTTTTCAGCGTGGATGGTGCAACACTTTCGGGCGGTGAAAACGAATACGGTATTAGTGTGTGAACAAAGTTTGAAACTGCAGTAAATTTGTTTTGTTAAACCTTTAGTATCTAGGTCTGCCCTTGTGGGTCAGTTAAAAAGCACAACTAAGCTAGAGAGCTGACTTCCGCTCCATTTCGACCTATTCTTGATCGATAAACTATTCAAATAATGCTTGGGAGATATCTGGGCCCAAGGTGATTACTTTCGCACCCAAGGGCATGAATCCTCTTAATGCACCGGAACTTAAGATCCATCGAAAAATACTGAGTTATTGTGAAGTAAACACATCAAAAATCATACTGCATACTGCATTCTTGAACGACTTTGCTGTAATGATAGCTTGCAAAGTCCGGGCAAAACTTTAAGGGATGGTCGTGGGATCGAATGAAAGGTGAAATTCGTTTTTGAAGACATTCTTTTTAAAATAGTTCCAACGTCATTACGTTTTATGATCCGATTTATCTGTTGATAGCTTGCAAAGTCCGGGCAAAACTTTACGGGATGGTCGTGGGATCGAATGAAAGGTGAAATTCGTTTTTGAAGACATTCTTTTTAAAATAGTTCCACGTCATTACGTTTTATGATCCGATTTATCTGTTTGCTAGCTCTATACGACTTGATTCCTTCCTGGAGTCGAGTGCTCATCACGGTACTATGAGCAGTACCGAATTTTCTGGTCAAATCAAGGTCCGACAGATTGGAATTCCTCTTAATCGTCTTTGAAATCTTACCACACCGTTTCCGGTCGACAGTTCCACCTCAACGATTGGCTTGAGGCTTCCGATTCGTCGTCAATGTTCCGTCATACCGTTTGATGACGCGCCTACGGTATTTCTGGGCAATTTCAGCTGTTTAGCTAGACTTGATGCAGACCACAATGGATTTTCCAAATAACTGTGCAATTTTTTTTCCTTATTTTGGCTTTCATTTTGATTGTTTACAAAGTACAGTCGACTGGCGGAATGTCAAAAATACATGTCTGAAGCTAACAAAACTCTAGACACGCGGGGATCAAGAACTGCCAAATCCATTCTCCAGGAGCACCCCAATATAAGCAAAAGTTTGTTCCAATTCTAAATAAAGCAAGCGTTAGGTCCTTTTCGAGTCGGAGAAGCAATCATAATTTATAGTGAAACGAATAAATAATTCGTTTTGAAAGATCAGGGAAAGTATCAGAAAAGAAACTACTAAAAAAAATGCATCAAATGCCAAATGATAAAATATTTCTGTAAATCAGGCTTTTGTTAGGATTGTGCCGTGTCAAATAAACGAATTATTTAATAAAAGCTACAATTCACATGATCAAAATTTTGTGAAAAATTGTCGTATAGCTATAGTTAACCACAGAGAACAGACATACAACTTCGAATAAAAATTCTTCAAAAAAGTGTATTAAATTTCGAATTCTGACACCCAAAAAATACGTTGTAAACTGACTTGAAACAGTGCCATCTAGTGTTCCGTTCAAAAGTTATAAATCAAATTTTCTAGTGCCCAGTTTTGGAAAAGGTGTAATCGTATATGAATTCATTAATAATTAAACTAATGCCGCTCAAAAATAAACGGGTTCAATGTATTGCTAGATAAGTGCAATAAAAGTTACTTTTGACTGGACAGAATTTCACTTCCTTTATTTGATGAGTGAGGGAAAGTAAATTTAGCAAAGCGTTATGTGAATTTAACAAAAAAAGTTTTTTCACTCACCGAAAATAGTCAATTAGAAAAAACCGTAAAAAGTACCGATGAACTTTTATTCATTCCTTTATTTTTGCACTACTGAAACAGTCGAATATAGAGTATTTCCTGAGACATTTTGTGATAGGGTAGCTTTTGTTTTTGTTTTGAAAAATGTAAACACCAACTGGTCGCCATTTTGATCTTTGATGATAAGCACTGTTCAATGCTTTCTTTTAAAAACTTCTTTAATTAGAAGCATCAACAAACCTTCATGTCTTAACTTGTTATGAATTTACAAATCATTAAATTAAGTATTTATATGCTCTTCACCAAGATGCGCTTGCAAAATCACTACAATTGCATTGCCAATTTTATTTCGTTACAATCTGGTCATTGAACATGCGTAATGTTGTTGTTATATTTATCCTACCACGATATGCCGAGAAAATGTAAACATAAGAAATCAGCTGTTCGTCTGACAAGTAGGGAAATGCCTTATTCTTGACGATCAGTCTTAACCATCAGAACTAATTCTGGACATTACAAACCGGCAAATTTAGCACTTCTAGCTTGAAGTAAAAAGCGATTAACTTTTAAGATATTTTCCGTTATTCAACCGGACGGAAGTGCTACAAAACTTTAACAGCAATTTTCTTGAAACATGCCAAACAGTTCATACGACCTGCCCAAAACTGACCGAAATTTTGTTTTTTTATCAGCTTGGTTTTGACAGTTCTCTTTGGTGCGTTTGGAGGCATCTGGTGGCCCAGCCAAAAAACAAAAATTGGTTCAAAATGATCGTTGGAAATTTTACACAAGTTTCGTGGGCTAGCTTGTTCGTCTGTTCTCTGTGGGTTAATATAGACAGTGTAAATTATTGTTTTCGAAAACAGTTCATGATTACTACAACAAGAAAGTATTGATTCAATGGATCACTTATTTTTAAAAGAGACTTTTCTATTTGAAAATTAAGCAAAAGTTTTAACTATTCAAATGATTGTATGAACTATAACACGCTAATGTTTAAGCTTAAATTACAGCTCAATAATTTAGTCAATATCTAACAGATTGAAGATCAGTTTCTACAATCTCAGAAAACTTAATATCAGATTCTACAGCTTTAAAACGACAATAGATCAACGTGTTTCACATTTTTCAAATGCCATTGTGCAACGTTCGGATCGGACGGATTGAAATATTTTCAACGCTTCTCAAACTAACAGAGAACTAATCTTCTCCATTCATAAGACCTTTTTTTCGGGGCAGCTGTCGTTTTATGAAGTTAACAAGATTATTTTTCGCAATCGGTCTTGGAGTTTTGGTTCAGCTAGATCGGCTGGCGGCTTTTTCTAACAACAACAACGTGCAAAATCTCGGTCTTCATTGCGACATCATAGGTTGTGAATCGGATGGACGGACATTGTCGGACAGGCAGCCGCTTAGGCCGAACGACCGGCTTAATTGAATCTATTTCACGAAAATGCAACCGGACTGCAGCCGCAAAAAAAATCGAGCCAACAACCCAACAAAATCTGGACGTGACGCGACGTATTTTGCCACCATAAAAAGTGTACGGCAAACGATCAACCAAACGTTCATCGGCCGGCTTATTGTAGAAGGTACCCTTTTTTGAACACTTTTTTTTTTCAACCAACTGGCCAAGGTCGCCCGATTTGCCCCGCTATGAGCTTGGCGATGCGTCCATTATTGTAGATCATCGCGCAAAACTTTCCTGAGCCTAAGTACGACATGAGGTGAACGAATGCAGAAAAAAGCGCATGGAAAAAGGTAAGTACAAATTTAAAACGCGACGACGA